>NW_026901515.1:0-4356 GCF_033783945.1 Neopsephotus bourkii | reverse complement strand
TGTCGTGGTTTAACCCACAGCCAGACAGCTTGTTACCCACTCCCCCCCCTTCTTGCCCTCCCCCTACTCCTGGGGGAACGGAGAGGAGAATCAAAAAGAAATGCAACTCCCACGGCTTGAGATAAGAACAGTTTAGTAACTAAGGTACAATACGAATCACCACTGCTACCACCAACGACAACAATGATAAGAGAAAACAGCAAAGGAAAGGAGTACAATACCACGCGCCGAACCGCCAGTCCGACCCGGCCGACCCCCTCTCCTTCCGGGTTCCCCCCCGGTTCCCCCCTCGGCATGACGTGCTGTGGTATGGAATACCTCTTTGGTCAGTTTGGGTCAGGTGTCCTGTCTCTGCTTCCTCCCGGCCTCCCCTCCTCCCTGGCAGAGCATGAGACTCACAAAGTCCTTGGCCAAACCAAAACATCATTTTTATCAGCTTTGTTCCGAGCCCAAAAGTCAAAACACAGCACTGCACCAGCTACCAAGAAGGAGAAAAAATGACTGCTGCTGCTAAACCCAGGACATTATCCACCCCTTATTCCATACCATTCACGTCATGCTCAGATCCTACATTTTCAATATACCATCACTCCGATCTCAGTGCACTTCTATCTTAGTGCAAAGACTAGTCCCTATAAAGCTGCTGATTCCATCTGGTCCATGATGTCAGGCGCCATCTCTTGTAACAGTCTTTCAGAACAGGAGAGGCCGTGTGCAGTATCGGGTCGTTGCCTGCTGATGCTGATCATTCCCTTACTGTAGAACTTGTCTGGTTCTGTCAAAGTTCGTTCTCTCTTGGGATGATGGTTGGAGGGAAGTCAGGGCTAGTTGCTGGTGGCCTGAAGACATCTGGTTGATGGGCTATTAAAGTATTACACAGCAGGCAACAACATACAATTAAGTTCATTGGCTGTTTTCCCCTAAAATTAAATCCCCTTGAGGTACACATCGGACTTCCCCATCATCCTGCATTACCCACCAAGTGTATCCAGGTCCCTGAGCAAAAGCAATCCCACGAGTGGGTTTGCCTTTACTTGAAGCAGGAATAACCCAGACTGCCTTCCCCAGCAAATTCTTCATATGCACCACAGGAACTTTGTCCCCCTCTACAATATGTAAAAGTTCCGATTGGGCTGGGCCAGCTCTGTTGGCAGATCCTCTAGTGTTGACCAACCAGGTGGCCTTTGGTAAGTGTGTATCCCAATGCTTGAAAGTTCCCCCACCCATTGCTCTCAGTGTAGTTTTTAACAGCCCATTGTACCTTTCGATTTTCCCAGAGGCTGGTGCATGGTAGGGGATGTGATATACCCACTCAATGCCATGCTCTTTGGCCCAAGTGTCTACAAGGTTATTCCGGAAATGAGTCCCGTTGTCTGACTCAATTCTCTCTGGGGTGCCGTGTCGCCACAAAATGTGTTTCTCAAGGCCCAGGATAGTGTTCCGGGCAGTGGCATGGGGCACAGCGTAAGTTTCCAGCCATCCGGTGGTTGCTTCCACCATGGTAAGCACATGGCGCTTACCTTGGCGGGTTGGTGGCAGTGTGATATAATCAATCTGCCAGGCCTCCCCATATTTATACTTCAGCCATCGTCCTCCATACCAAAGAGGTTTTAACCGTTTGGCTTGTTTAATGGCAGCACATGTTTCACACTCATGAATAACCTGGGCAATAGTGTCCATTGTTAAGTCCACCCCTCGATCACGGGCCCATCTATATGTTGCATCTCTGCCCTGATGGCCTGAAGTGTCATGGGCCCACTGGGCCAAAAATAATTCACTTTTATGTTGCCAATCTAAGTCCATCTGAGCCACTTCAATCTTAGCAGCTTTATCCACTTGTTGGTTGTTCTGGTGTTCCTCAGTGGCCCGACTCTTGGGTACATGGGCATCTACATGACGTACCTTCACCACCAGGTTTTGCACCCGGGCAGCAATATCTTTCCACAGTGCAGCAGCCCAGATAGGTTTACCTCTGCGTTGCCAGTTGCTCTGCTTCCATTGCTGCAACCACCCCCACAGGGCATTTGCCACCATCCATGAGTCAGTATAGAGATAAAGTACTGGCCACTTTTCTCGTTCAGCAATGTCCAGGGCCAGCTGGATGGCTTTCACCTCAGCAAACTGACTCGATTCACCCTCTCCTTCAGCAGTTTCTGCAACTTGTCGTCGAGGATTCCATACAGCTGCCTTCCATCTCCGATGTTTTCCCACAATACGGCAGGACCCATCAGTAAACAAGGCATACTGCTTTTCACTTTCTGACAGCTGATTATATGGTGGGGCCTCTTCAGCACGCATCACCTCCTCCTCTGGTGACATCCCAAAATCTTTGCCCTCTGGCCAGTCCATGATGACTTCTCATAGGCATCTTCATTCATCAGTTCATCAAGTTCAGCAGGGTTTTCCACAGTCATCTTGATAAGCCAACCATCTTGGTAACAGGATTTATTGACAAGCCCTGGATTATCTGCAAGGGCATCGTTAATTGCAGTCACTTCTCCTGAGAGAGGAGAGTAGAGTTCACTAGCAGCTTTCACACTTTCCAAAGCTCCAAACTCATCGTGTTTACTCAATTTTGTCCCAATTTCTGGAAGACTACAGTAAACAACATCTCCTAATGCCTCCTGTGCAAAATTGCTGATTCCTACTGTTCCAATGCCATTTTCAACAGATATCCATTCATGCTTGTCTGTGAATTTGCGGGCAGACAGCACCAGCGAGCTGGTGGCCAGCCTCCTCGCCGCGAGCACCCGCGGCGGCGGCGAGAGGCGCGGGCAGCGCGGCGCCAGACCCGGCCCCACAGCATGGCCACATCTGGGTCACTCCTCACAATGCTGATTTATTGGCTCTCAAAGTTGTTCCTCTTGATCTCACAGCTTCAGAATGTTGTAATTTACTTAGATCTGGTATTTGCTGTATTAGTGTTTTTCAAGTGTGGGGCTTGGGCTAAAGTTCTTGTCTCAGTGTACTTTATGATGATGACTTGTAACACAATAGAATTATTGATCATGAAACTTATCTGGTTTATGTTCCCAGTATGGTCACCACCTTTATACTTTGGGAGGTATATAATAGAAATGCTTAGCAATTACACATATTCTTTCTCCTTCTCGGGTGGTCAACCTGTGAAGGAGGCATTCTTTTACCCTCCCGGCCTCCCCTCCTCCCTTTCTCAAAGACTTCTTCTGCTGTATCGCCCCACACTATAATGTCATCAATGTATTGCAGGTGTTCTGGTGCTTGCCCCTGTTCCAGTGCAGTCTGAATCAGTCCATGGCAAATGGTAGGGCTATGTTTCCAGCCCTGGGGCAGTCGGTTCCAAGTGAACTGGACACCCCTCCAAGTAAAAGCAAACTGTGGCCTGCACTCTGCTGTCCTCGTTTTTAGGGTAAAAGAATGCCTCCTTCACAGGTTGACCACCCTAGAAGGAGAAAGAATATGTGTAATTGCTAAGCATTTCTATTATATACCTCCCAAAGTATAAAGGTGGTGACCATACTGGGAACATAAACCAGATAAGTTTCATGATCAATAATTCTATTGTGTTACAAGTCATCATCATAAAGTACACTGAGACAAGAACTTTAGCCCAAGCCCCACACTTGAAAAACACTAATACAGCAAATACCAGATCTAAGTAAATTACAACATTCTGAAGCTGTGAGATCAAGAGGAACAACTTTGAGAGCCAATAAATCAGCATTGTGATGAGTGACTATTAATCCGGTCAGATCTGTTGTTATCTCAGCCCGGCTAGCTCAGTCGGTAGAGCATGAGACTCTTAATCTCAGGGTCGTGGGTTCGTGCCCCACGTTGGGCGCCAAAAAGAACTGTCGTGGTTTAACCCACAGCCAGACAGCTTGTTACCCACTCCCCCCCCTTCTTGCCCTCCCCCTACTCCTGGGGGAACGGAGAGGAGAATCAAAAAGAAATGCAACTCCCACGGCTTGAGATAAGAACAGTTTAGTAACTAAGGTACAATACGAATCACCACTGCTACCACCAACGACAACAATGATAAGAGAAAACAGCAAAGGAAAGGAGTACAATACCACGCGCCGAACCGCCAGTCCGACCCGGCCGACCCCCTCTCCTTCCGGGTTCCCCCCCGGTTCCCCCCTCGGCATGACGTGCTGTGGTATGGAATACCTCTTTGGTCAGTTTGGGTCAGGTGTCCTGTCTCTGCTTCCTCCCGGCCTCCCCTCCTCCCTGGCAGAGCATGAGACTCACAAAGTCCTTGGCCAAACCAAAACATCATTTTTATCAGCTTTGTTCCGAGCCCAAAAGTCAAAACACAGCACTGCACCAGCTACCAAGAAGGAGAAAAAATGACTGCTGCTGCTAAACCCAGGACAC